>NC_047166.1:5272481-5292481 GCF_009819705.1 Hippoglossus hippoglossus | reverse complement strand
AAGCAACAGCTTGAACAGTAAAAGACACATCTGCCTGTAGAGCCAGACTAATACTGATGATAGAAGATGGAAGGCAGTAGCTCTACATGGTCAATTTGAGGGGTTGTAGATATCCTGATAGATTATTTATTTATAAGTTTTAAATCTGATGTGCACATGTTGTTGTCTTGTTTCAGATCCTTGCATCGTGTGAACTCAAAATAAAACAAATAACAGATTCTGGGACTTTGGAGGCTTTGTAATATCACCATTAAAACATATTTGATAACATATTATTGAAATTATGACATAATTTAGAGTTTTTTATGCACACACACACACACACACACACACACACACACACACACACACACACACACACACACACACACACACACACACACACACACACACAGGATATGTCACTTCTGTCCGGAGGTTTTCAATAAAGAAGTAGAACGGCTTAAACAAATGTGTCATTACCGAAAAACCAGAAGGGGATTCGATGGTTGTTGTTCCTTGTTGAATAGATTTCTTCCTCCTGTATCTGAAAACATAGAGGGACATGATGTGGTTACACATGCCAGACCATCTCTGAAATGTATTTATTTAATCAAATGCACTTCTTATTCATTCACCTTAAAACTACGACGATTAAAATGATAATCATCAGGACAAATAGAGCAGGAACGAGGAACTTCAGGATGTCCAGATAGTTTCCTGTGGTTAGAAGAGGGAGCATCATATAGAGCTTGACCTTTGACCTTTGGCTACCAAAATCAAATCAGTTTCTCCTTGATTTTAATTGTGTGTTTGTGCGAAGGACGTAGGACATAGGACGTACGGACGGATAACCAGAAAACAAGTCTGATATAAACCTCCCACATGTCTCCTGAGCTATAAAACACACAGTTATAAGGCCTTGAAACTCACTCACGTTCAAACAGATGGACGGGATCAGACAAACTTTGGTCTACTTCATTTTGTGCGATGCAGTAGTAGACTCCTGACTGGTTTGAGTACACTGTGTGGTTTTGATGCTCGGACACAAGTTCATCCTTTTCCTCGCCCTGACTCTTCCTGTACCATGAGTAGAGGTGGACTGGGGGAAAGCTGTGACTGATGCAGCTCAGCATCACAGAGCTCCTCCCGTCAAGCTCCTGCTTCTCTGCCGACTCCATGATGTTTGTGTGTTTTGGAGAAACTAGCCGGGAAATTCAGGAGAAAAGACAACGTCATTTTCTGAACATCATCAAAGATCAAACATGAATAACACAACAACTGAAGTGACATTATTGCTGCTCTTTAAAGCCAGACTGAGAAGAATGTGGAACTTTTTTTCGCACCAGTTAATGGGCATTAAAACAATAAAAGATAAACAGACTTTAGATTCACCTGGTGAAACTTTACATTTTTTTCTCAGCAATTTCTCTTTGAAACAAACTACAGCCGCTGATTTTAGGTTACTGTTCCTTTTTTAACTTCAATATTTTTGATAAGGTTTGCTAAACATTATTTTGAATGACATCACATTGTGGAGTAATGTTTTCTTCTTTTTGGAACCAGCACGTCTGATCAGTATTTACTTTATACGCAGTAATGTAGAATATATCCTCCTTGTTTATCCATTCACCATCACAAGTGCATCATTCTACTCACATCTGACTTTAACCTCAGCTGGCTGTGACTTTCCACTTCCAATGTCATTGGTGGCTTCACAGCTGTACAGTCCACTGTCAGAGGGACTGGCTGAATTCACCCTGAAGGTCTGAGTCTGAGTCTGTTGGACGATTTCCTCTCTCCCATCAGTCGTCTTCCTCCAGGTGACAGAGCTCACTGGTGGGTTGGACTCGGCAGTACAGCTCAGTGTCAACAACACATTTTCCTTCACATCAAGACCAGGATTGGCTTGAACTGTCACATGTTTGGGACTGTCTGCAGTAACCAACAATATAGAAAACAGAGAACTGTCAGATTTAACCACTGTCCAATATAATGGTCTTTATAATATAGAGTGATCCTGCATAATATATGTTTTTTATTTCATCAGGGTGTAAATCAAGGTAAGTTTGGAGACAGTGGACTAGGGAGCACAATAACATGCAAACCTGTGAAAACAATACATTGCATTACACAATTACACCACAAATTATACTATAAGAAAACTTATAACTGCTTAAAGTCACAAGGCTTCAATTTCACAGAATTATACTTTACTCTGGTGGAAGAATTACAGAGATTTAAGTACTTTAGGTCATTCATTTCTCAGTTGCTATTGTTTCAACTGTCAGAAGTAATAATTAATTTAAAAAACTGGACCACTGAAAAAATACATGAGAAAAATGTACTTTTGCATCGATAGTTTTTTAAAGGAAGTTTTGGTTTGATCTGTTTGGATGAAAAAAAAAGTGGCAGCTGGAGTAAGTCGTCGGGGCAGGATTGGCATCGGTGTCACAGGTTAATGTGAGAGAACCACCAACTTTCACTTGGTTATCAGAAGAGCCACTGACAGAAATGCTCGTCTTCCTCGACTTATCTGGAAAAAGGACCCAAGTGAAATGACCTTTATCTCAACAACAGGTGAATCTGAAACAGAAGATTCTTTCAGGTTAATTCACAACCCAGATAGCACACGGATGTGGGCCACTTCAGGCAATGATCCGGCACTTCTGGTCTTCTCCTGGCCCAGGACAAATCTGGACCAAGACACTTGCTATGTGAGTGACGGTCCACTAAGAATGTAATATTGTGAATATTATGCAGAAGATTTTAGTTCAGAATTCAAATTAAATCAATACATGAAGATAAAGTTGGAGGACAAAGCTTTTGAAACAAGAGTCCTGAGGCTCTGAAACAGCCTGAACGAGGACAGACAGCAGACTGAGTCAGGAGCTGACAACAAACTTTCATCTTACTTCATTCACTGATTTTACTTGGGTCTAGTTTTTATTCTTTTATGACAGATTTTGATGATGATGATGATGTGTTTCTACTTTATTTGTTATTTGGGAAGCACTTTGTAACGTTGTTTTGAGAAGTGCTATTTGAATTAATCAAGTTATGACAACAGGCCACTTCAGTCATGTTGAAATAGACGTTTTCAGTTCAAAGAAATGTTGGATAAGTTTAATGAATGAATTAATTTACACCATAGTTAAAAGAACCCTGTGGTGTTTTTGACATTGTGGAGTAATGTTTTCTTCTTTTTGGAACCAGCACATCTGATCAGTATTTACTTTATACGCAGTAATGTTGAATATATACCCGGACGACCTGCTCACTTATCAGTCTCTTCTCTCCTCTTTCTCTGCCTCTATTTCCACAGCCAAAAGCATTTTTTACCAAACTACAATTCAATCCTCATTTTCTAACCCCAAAAAACTATTCTCCATCTTTTCCAACCTCCTTGACCCCCCCAGTCCCCCTCCTCCTTCCTCCCTTCTACCAAGCCACTTTGTCAACTAATTTAAAAAAAAGATAGATGACATACGCTCCTCATTTTCTAATCCTCCTTCTATAACTACACTTCCATCAACTGCATCTTCATCCCCTTCGCTTTCTTCTTTCACCCCCCTGTCTCCCAATCAAGTTCTTACCTTGGGAACCTCCGCCCGCCCGACCACCTGCCCCCTTGATCCCATCCCATCTCACATTCTCCAGTCTATCGCTCCTGACCTTCTTCCTTTTCTCACCCATCTTATCAACACTTCCCTGTCAACTGGCTGTTTCCCTAACTCTCTGAAGGAGGCAAGAGTAAATCCTCTCCTGAAGAAACCCACCCTCGACCCGTATGAAGTAAATAACAACAGACCTGTCTCTCTTCTTCCCTTTGTTTCCAAAACTCTCGAGCGCGCTATCTTTAATCAACTCTCCTCCTATCTCCACCATAACAACCTTCTTGACCCTCACCAGTCTGGTTTCAAGGCAGGCCACTCAACTGAGACTGCCCTCCTTGCTGTCTCTGAGCAACTTCACACTGCTAGAGCAGCCTCTCTCTCCTCTGTCCTTATCCTTCTAGACCTCTCTGCTGCATTTGACACAGTGAACCACCAGATCCTTACTTCCTCCCTTCAGGACCTGGGTGTCTCAGGCTCTGCTCTCTCCCTGCTCTCATCCTACCTCAATGACCGCACTTACCGGGTAACTTGGAGAGGATCTGTGTCTGAACCTTGTCCTCTCACTACTGGAGTCCCTCAAGGTTCCGTCCTGGGTCCCCTCCTCTTCTCTCTGTACACCAGCTCTCTCGGCTCTGTCATTCACTCACATGGCTTTTCCTACCATAGCTATGCTGATGACACCCAACTAATCCTCTCTTTTCCCCAATCTGAAACACAGGTAGCAGCACGAATCTCTGCCTGTCTGACTGACATCTCTCAGTGGATGTCTGCACACCACCTGAAAATTAACCTTGACAAGACTGAACTACTTTTCCTTCCAGGGAAAGACTCTCCCACCCATGACCTGACCATTAACTTTGACAACTCCGTGTTAACCCCCACTCAGACTGCTAGGAACCTGGGTGTGACACTCGACAGTCAACTCTCCCTTACTGCCAACATTACTGTAACAACACGTTCCTGTAGATTCATGCTGTACAACATCAGGAGAATACGCCACCTTCTCACTCAGAAGGCGGTGCAGGTTCTGGTCCAGGCCCTGGTCATCTCACGCCTAGACTATTGTAACTCCCTCCTGGCAGGTCTACCTGCTAGTGCCATCCGACCTCTGCAGCTCATCCAGAATGCAGCAGCTCGACTGGTCTTTAACCTAAATTCACTCACACTACTCCGCTCCCCTGCTCCCTTCACTGGTTACCGGTGGCTGCCCGCATCCGTTTCAAAACATTAGTACTTGCGTACCGTGCTGCGAACGGATCGGGTCCAGTCTACATCCAGGACATGGTCAAACGTTACACCCCAGCCCGTTCACTCCGCTCTGCTTCGGCCAATCGGCTTGTTGCTCCCTCACTGCGAGCTAAACACTCATCAAAATCACGACTGTTTGCTGTCCTGGCTCCTAAATGGTGGAATGAGCTCCCCATGGACATCCGGACATCAGAAAGTTTACACATCTTCCGCCGCAAACTAAAAACAGACCTCTTCCGACTATACCTTGAATACAATTTTAAACTAACAATTTAGTAGCACCTAAATGGCACTTACTTATAGCACTTTGTAGTTTTGCTTTTTTGAAGAAATTGTACTTTCTTGATTCTTGTTGTTCTAGGTTTGTACCCTCATGGTTGAATGCACTTATAGTAAGTCGCTTTGGATAAAAGCGTCAGCTAAATGAAATGTAATGTAATGTAATCCTCCTTGTTTATCCATTCACCATCACAAGTGCATCATTCTACTCACATCTGACTTTAACCTCAGCTGGCTGTGACTTTCCTCTTCCAATGTAATTGTTGGCTTCACAGCTGTACAGTCCACTGTCAGAGGGACTGGCTGAATTCACCCTGAAGGTCTGAGTCTGAGTCTGTTGGACAATTTCCTCTCTCCCATCAGTCGTCTTCATCCAGGTGACAGAGCTCACTGGTGGGTTGGACTCGGCAGTACAGCTCAGTGTCAACGACACATTTTCCTTCACATCAAGACCAGGATTGGCTTGAACTGTCACATGTTTGGGACTGTCTGCAGTAACCAACAATATAGAAAACAGAGAACTGTCAGATTTAATCACTGTCCAATATTGTTTCAACTAGAAGTAATAACAAATAAAAAAAAATGGACGACTGCAAAAATACATGAGAAAATGAATTTTAATCGATAGTTTTTTTATGGAAAGTTTTGGTTTGATCTGTTTGGTTAAAAAACTAAAGTTTTCACTTGGTTATTACTTTCACTTGGTTATCAGAAGAGCCACTGACAGAAATGCTCGTCTTCCTCGGCTTATCTGGAAAAAGGACCCAAGTAAAATGACCTTTATCTCAACAACAGGTGAATCTGAAACAGAAGATTCTTTCAGGTTAATTCACAACCCAGATAGCACACGGATGTGGGCCACTTCAGGCAATGATCCGGCACTTCTGGTCTTCTCGTGGCCCAGGACAAATCTGGACCAAGACACTTGCTATGTGAGTGACGTCCACTAAGAATCAATAAAATGAATTCATCAACTTACATTTAACAGTGACTTTAATACTCTAGGATATAGGCGACTTGACTGAGAAACTATGTAGAGTGAAGCTATAGCCAAACTGCTCGAGAGTCATAACTGATCTAGAATAGTTCAACCATCGACTAAAAGTGAAGCCAAAGTGTCTAGATTGCCCCCTGGTGCCTGACTGCGGTATAAATCTCACCCTCTGAATTTTAGTGAATGGGACATGGACCAAACTAAAATGTCAAAATTCACATCAACTAAAATGATCTCAAAGATGGATTCTGTAATTTTTATCACTTATGTTTGTTCAAATGTTCATTTTTCATGTACGTTTGGTTATTAATTATATTTCCTCCCGGAGGAGCCTTGGTTGCTCGGGGCATGAAGGACACATTTGTCTACTCATTGTAATTTTATGTATATTCTGAAATGTATTTTAATATTCAGATTTTTATTGTAAATACCTTCAACGGGATTTCCAGGGTCACTTGTAGAAACATCTGTCGGTGAAAACACAAGTGGAGAAGTGAGTTAATCTTTCATGCAAATGTTGGAAAAAATATAAAACATTGTTTTCAAAGTGGAGAAATAAAATCCTTACGTTTTATTAGGGCCAGAAAAACCAACCACATGACTGTCTGAGTCTCCATCTCACTACAACTGGATTTCTGAAACAAATAAAAACTGAAAAGTGGATAAAAACATCTTAAGATCACAGAACTTTTTCTTTTTACTGTAAAACGTGTGATCAAAGTTATTTTTCAGCTTGTCTCAGAATTTCCTTCTTCCTCTCTTCATTTCTTTTACTGACATTGAGAGTTGTCTTTGTTTTGTTCCTCATTTCAAGATGGTTGTGAACTTGTAGTTTGAAAACACATAAGTCATCTCACCTCTACGCAGAATTTGTCATTTATTAAAGGAAATTAAATGTAGTTATTTTACAATGGAATATTTGGGCCACATGTTTTTGTTAATCCCAGAGTTCAGTTTCTTTTTTAATAACTAAAATATTGTTTTTTTTCTGTTTTCTGTTTTAATTTTATTTGACATTAGCTACTTGTTCAAATCACTTTTATTGAAAGAAACCCCAGAACACATATAAAATACTTTGACTGCAAACATAACATTTGAACCTTTTAGTCTGAAATATACTGTTTAAAAAGTCATATCTGGCTCTTTGGGTTCATCTCAGTCTTCAGGGAACTACGACATCTGAAACTGATGTTGGAGTTTTCATTTGGAAAAAAGTATTTCAACTGAATGGAAGAAAAAGGGTTTTAAATTATTATTATTATTATTATTATTATTATTTTTAAGTGATCTGGATTCAAATTTTATTCAGAAAAAAAATATCTTGTTTCATCCACAAAAAATACAGTTTGTAATCAGTGTATATACTGTAAACAAAACTTCTGAAACACTATATTTTACTCTCGTAGATTAACATCATGAGGAGATAAATAACCATAGAAGCTTGTTCTTACCTCAGAGGACCCACTTGTATCAGTCTGTCGCACACAGCCTCACTCCGAGAATGAGACTTTACAGAAAAAGGAAGTGTTCACACTTTGAAAGGGGATGCAAAAAAATAATTTGCAACCCCTATCATGCAAGCCAGAAAACAGCTTCTTGTAGGTGTTGTGATTACAGTGATAGCGTTCGCAGCTTCTCACAGTATATGCACACAGATGCATTTCCTCCCACTTCCTCTTTTTGTCGTTGTTTTTTGCAAAGTCTGGTTAATCGACACAGAGCAGTTTACAGTACTACATATTGATTTGGAGAATTTATGCTCACATAGTATTCACAGTGTCTCTATTTAAAACGTCATCTAACAAGGTGAAAATGTATCAAAAGGGTTTTTACAAGCCCTTTAAGTCTCGGGGGTTCCACGCCTCGCTGTCGGGCCAGTCGCTCGACTGATTTGTCATCCAGGCACAGAGATAACTGCTTTCGTCAGGATCCGCACTGCTACACTCGAGTCCACCATAGAAGCCACCAGGGGGACGGGAATGGCAGACATCCCACCAGATAGTGATGCAGCGGCCCATACCAGAGCTTTGAAGGCCTCCTTTTTCTGGGTGACCAGGGCTGAGGTGAGCGTCGGGAGAGCCAAGAGAAGGGCTTGGGCTCGGATCTCTGGAAGGTCTTTGCCCAAGTCGTCCAACAGACAAGGGAAGTCAGACTTCTCCAGGGTGGAGGGTCTGACCACGTAGACTTTAGGCTGCGTCACACCCTGCGACCTCAGTGTTTCCAGACTGGCTTTCCTCTTCTCTGCCAGGTTCTTCTCTGGATCTCCCACCGAAGCCAAGAGAACCCAGTACACCGTTTGTCTCTATCCATGTATCCCTCAGGTTCGAATGGGGAGGTGTCGGGCACAGGCGGCAGGTCCCACAGGCGAAAGTCAGGGTGTTTAGGGTCAGGGTAGCCTGCCACGTCCTCTGAGGCCACGGGGGTCGAAGCAGGAGCCGCCCCCTCATCCCCAGGTCCGAGGCCACGGAGGGAGTTGATGAAGGAGTCTTTTCCATCACCGCGGTTTCCCACCACAGCCAAGTTGATCCTACTGATCAAGAGATCTTCCACCGCGTCCCTGACATCTGATAACTTATTGCTGTCTATGGATTCTTTCAGGGTCTCAAGGAAGCTCAGGCCTTTGAAAACATCAGCCATTTCTGCAGAGAGACAGAGTGAATTATTACAAGAGTCACAACAGGTCCTTTGATAAAGAACAGATATGATGGATACTATCTATCATCTATCGACTAATTCCACTAATCTCTCTCTATCTATTTAGTCTGTCTGTTGTTAAGGGCCCAAGGAAGTGCAGTGTGGAACTTGAACAATAGATAAAACAGGTGTCTTTGCAGTAATAATGATAAAGCATTAACTTAGAGGAAACCTGAACTAAAAAGTTAAATAATAATAATATATTAATGTTATATTCTTAAGCAGTACTGTTAGTGGTGGAAAGTAGACATGTAAATATACTCCAGAACTGTGCATTTCTTGTTTTTTAATTACACTTCCTCTCTACAACTTATGACCCTTCACATGTCTTCAGTTGTTCAGGAGAGCAGGACACAGACAAATACCTTCATCTGAAGTAAAGTAATCAGCTCCATGCAGGTCTGGACCTCGGTATTATTTAAAAATGTGTGTATGTGGGCGGTGGGTGAGTGAGTAGGAGGTGGAGTGGATCATCTTCTCGTGAATATACAATGTAACGTAGTGTTAACGTCTCCTGCTCGACCTCCAGACCGGAGTCGGTGACGTACAGGGGAGATGTCTGTTCTCCTCCCTGGCTGAAGACGCTTCTCGCTTCAGGGTTCACACCCTTCACTTTTTGCAGCAGTAGAGAAATAACGGAGGACACTTCTTCTTGCCTGGAGAAGATGTTGTATTTATTTTCCAACACACTGTAACTTACACTGTCCATCTTTATACTTTCTCTCCTCTCTCTCTCTCTCTCTCTCTTTCTCTCCTCTCTCTCTCTCTCTCTCTCTCTCTCTCTATCTCCCTCTCTCTCTCTCTCTCTCTCTCTCTCTCTCTCTCTCTCTCTCTCTCTTCACCACTCACTCTCTTAAACACATGAAGCACTTTCTTAAAGGAGCTGCTCTACTCTTATAACACGAGGCCAATCAGTGAATTGACGGACAGAATCTACCCTGCACTGTTACAATGTAAATATATGAGCTGGGTTGTTGTGTTTCTTCACTGAGACTCAAATGAAGAGATTTCTTCAGACACACTTTCCTTTGGGAAGGCACAAGAGGCTGAAGTCAAGCCCAAGAGAGAAAGACAGAAAGGTGGTGATGATGAGAGAGAAGGACCAGTGTTCCCACTGTTCCCACCCAGGACAGAATCAGTGTTATATCTCTGTGCTGTTGAATACAAAGACTGTTCTGATCCTGTTCAAACAATGTAATAACCACATGTTCTTTGGCAAATAGAATGGAACTTACAGGCTCAAGGTAAATACACACCCAGCGGAGGTATCATAATAATATGGTATTTACTGTATCACACATTTTGCTTATGTGGATGCACTGTTTGAGACACGTTTCTATAGTTTAAATACAAAATGATGCAAACTCAAACACAATGGTAAGTCATGTATGCTATTGTCCACTGACATGGTTTTGAAGCTACTGTTAACCAATAGCTGCTCCAAACATCTTAAAATGTGCATATTTAGATCGGGGATACTGCCCTCCGGCTACGGGCCTGGCTCCATGGCAACTAAAATACTTACTCATTGATGTACCTGTCTGAAAATGTAATAACGTATCTAATAATATCCTAATGTCTCAGAATTTGTACCTTTACTTTGGATACTCAAGAGTTTAAGTTCAGGATATAGTCATATACTTGATTTTATTTTACTTATTACTTAACTCAAGTAAATCTAAGGTTTACATGGTCCGTTAATAGAAATGCATCACATGATAATGTCCATTTCATGACGCAATGCGTTTTGTGTGTACATGCATTCTTCAGAAACCCTTTCACGCTGTGACATGTTCACAAATCCAACAATAATGTCAATAAACTTTAAAGTTCATCATTTGTTCCAACATATTTCATTTTATTTTGAGCTACAGGATATTTACATTTCAGGTGTGTGGGTTTGGATTAAGTTCACAACACTGGAAAGGACAAAAAAAACATTCAGCAGTGATTCTCAGCATTTCTTGTCTAACTGCATGTCATTTATATATATAGATTATATAAAAAGTTATTAATACAATCATTTTACACTCAAATTATTTACATTTTAAGTTGCAAAATAAGGATTTTAACCGTTTATCCCTCACATTTTGCTACGTTCACTGTTTTCCTCAGAACCTTTAATTAACAGTTTCAAATATTAATATATTATATTTTAGCTCAGTAATGTAACTTCAGTGCCTTCTTGCTAACTAGTTTTAAAATACTCCTAATGGCAACACGGTTTAACACATGAACTCCTCAGACTCTCTGTGATGACTTCTTGTGAATATAAACTTCCTCAGGCCCGAGGTAGCTGTAAAAAGCAGGACGAGAACATCTCGGGTCAAATCCTGACGTCAGAGTAGGAACTCTCATCTTCGTCTGAGCTGCTGGAGTCTCTGTTGGTCGTCTAACGTCGGGGCCTCGCTGTGAATCTCACCTGTGAATAGTGGAGCTCCACTTCACCTTCACTGGTGTGGTCATCAAATAGATTTGGAGATGTTGGTGCACGTGCAGTTGCATTACTAATGTTTTCATAGTCCTGCAGGCTCTCTGGTTCATTCTAGGATGAGAGTGGAGGTAGTTTATAGATTATTTGTGTGAGAATTTCAATAAAATTCATACAAAACTCACATCTGATTCTTTCATGACTTGCAGACATTTTCCTTGATTTAATTGTTTTGTTTGTTGCACAGAATAAATGGGTAAAGGGGAGGTTTCATCTCCTGACGATTTTTGTTTCCTCTAACCACATGATTATCAAGCAGCAACTGAATCGCTTCACTCATGCTCTAAAATGGATGCTGTACAGGTTGTCTTATAATTACTAGCCCCAGTATACTGAGATATAAGTGCACTGATAGACAGCTACTGACAGGGAAAACAGTGAGGGCAGGATATGGAAGTACAAGGAGGGAAAAGCAACAGCTTGAACAGTAAGAGACACATCTGCCTGTAGAGCCAGACTAATACTGATGATAGAAGATGGAAGGCAGTAGCTCTACATGGTCAATTTGAGGGGTTGTAGATATCCTGATACATTATTTTATTTATAATTTTTAATTCTAATGTGCACATGTTGTTGTCTTATTTCAGATCCTTGCATCGTGTGAACTCAAAATAAAACAAATAACACATTCTGGGACTTTGGAGGCTTTGTAATATCACCATTAAAACATATTTGATAACATATTATTGAAATTATGACATAATTTAGAGTTTTTAGAAGAATTAGTAGTTTTACAGCTGTAACAGGTCAGAAGTGATGAAGCAGAGGCTTAAATATCCTGAATCTTATACCTAAACTCTCCATAATCACTGTTTCCTACGATTTCCAATATACAAATAGCCAATTAGAAATAGATTTTGAAGTTTCAACAACTGGTAGTTAAATATTTTTTTAAATCTATTGTGTTAAGACAAGGTTCTGACAACAGGCCACCATGACCAGACACATTGAATTAAATTCTTTTTAATATAAATCTTCTTGAGTTTTACTAAAGTCTCCATATATGATTGTTTTAACTTGTTGTTACACACACACACACACACACACACACACACACACACACACCACACACACACACACACACCACACCACCCACACACACACACACACACACACACACACACACACACACACACACACACACACACACACACACACACACACACACACACACACACACACACACACACACAAGATGAGTCACTTCTGTCCAGATGTTTTCAATAAAGAAGTAGAACGGCTTAAACAAATGTGTCATTACCGAAAAACCAGAAGGGGATTTGGTGTTTGTTGTTCCTTGTTGAACAGATTTCCTCCAGTATCTGAAAACATAGAGGGACATGATGTGGTTAAACATGCCAGACCATCTCTGAAATGTATTTATTGAATTTGATCAAATGCACTTCTTATTCATTCACCTTAAATTCACAACAATTACACTGATAATCATCAGGAGAAGTAGAGCAATAACGAGGAACCTCAGGTTCTCCAGATAGTCTCCTGTGGTTAAAAGAGAGAGAGCATCATATAGACACTGAGTTGTGAACATGTAGAATTAGTTTAAACTTTATTCGATGTGCAGAGATTTATTTCAGACTGAACTAGAAATACTGTTCTGCAGTTGTTTACCTCCGCCAACCAAGATTCTGATGAGGCCACTGTGACCTTTGACCACTGATATCTAATCAGTTCACATCTTTGAATTCTCATCGAAAGTTGAGGAATTTCTCTAAAGGCAGTTTTGTAAAATGACTTTCAAGAGGCCAAAAAACGTGTTTTGTGAGGCCACTGTGACCTTGACCTTTGACCTTTGGCTACCAAATCAAATCAGTTACTTCTTGAGTCTAATTGTGTGTTTGTGCCAAATGTGAAAGGATTCCCTCAAGGCGTCACGTGGATATTGCTTTTACAAGGCAAAAATATGCTTTGTGAGTTCACAGCTTTGTGAGGACACAGTAACCATTGACCACCAAATTCTTATCATTTCAACCCTGAATCAAACTAAACATTTTCACTAAGTTTAAAGAAATTCACTCAAGACCTTCTTGAGATGTCACGTTCACAAACACAGGACGTACGGACGGACAACCAGAAAACATGTTCTGATATAAACCTCCCACATGTCTCCTGATCAATAAAACACACAGTTATAAGACCTTGAAATTCACTCACGTTCAAACAGACGGACGGGATCAGACAAACTTTGATCTACTTCATTTTCTGCGACGCAGTAGTAGACTCCTGGCTGGTTTGAGTACACTGTGTGGTTTTGATGCTCGGACACAAGCTTATCCTTTTCCTCGCCCTGACTCTTCCTGTACCATGAGTAGAGGTGGACTGGGGGAAAGCTGTGACTGATGCAGCTCAGCATCACGGAGCTCCTCCCGTCAAGCTCCTGCTTCTCTGACGACTCCGTGATGTTTGTGTGTTTTGGAGCAACTAGCCGGGAAATTCAGGAGAAAAGACAACGTCATTTTCTGAACATCATCAAAGATCAAACATGAATAACACAACGAATGAAGTGACATTATTGCTGCTCTTTAAAGCCAGACTGAGAAGAATGTGAAACTTTAAATGGGAGGATAAAACAGACAGACTTTAGATTCACCTGGTGAAACTTTACATTTTTTTCTCAGCAATTTCTCTTTGAAACAAACAACAGCCACTGATGTTAGGTTACTGTTCCTTTTTTAACTTCAATATTTTTTATCAGGTTTGCTAAACGTTATTTTGAATGACATCACATTGTGGAGTAATGTTTTCTTCTTTTTGGAACCAGCACGTCTGATCAGTATTTACTTTAGACGCAGTAATGTAGAATATATCCTCCTTGTTTATCCATTCACCATCACAAGTGCATCATTCTACTCACATCTGACTTTAACCTCAGCTGGCTGTGACTTTCCACTTCCAATGTCATTGGTGGCTTCACAGCTGTACAGTCCACTGTCAGAGGGACTGGCTGAATTCACCCTGAAGGTCTGAGTCTGAGTCTGTTGGATGATTTCCTCTCTCCCATCAGTCGTCTTCCTCCAGGTGACAGAGCTCACTGGTGGGTTGGACTCGGCAGTACAGCTCAGTGTCAACAACACATTTTCCTTCACATCAAGACCAGGATTGGCTTGAACTGTCACATGTTTGGGACTGTCTGCAGAAACCAACAATATAGAAAACAGAGAACTGTCAGATTTAACCACTGTCCAATATAATGGTCTTTATAATATAGAATGACCCTGAATAATACATGTTTTTTATCTCAACAGGGTTGAATTCATGGTTAATTTGTAGGTAGTGGACTAATTTATATAAGGGAGCACAATAACATGCAAACCTGTGAAAACGATACATTGCATTGCACAATTACACCACAAATTATACTATAAGAAAACTTACAACTGCTTAAAGTCACAAGGCTTCAATTTAACAGAATTATACTTTACTCTGGTGGAAGAATTACAGAGATTTAAGTAAAAGTAGAAATATCGCAGTACAAAAATACTCCATTACAAGTAATAGCCATGAATTCATAATTTAAATAAGCAGCACAGTAGTTTATCAGGAGTATTCATTAAGTGGCAGAGTGGCACCACGTAACATTACTGGATCATTATTATTGATAATTTATAGATTAAATGACTTTATATAGGGTCTGGTAGTTTATTGATATTTTCTAAGCTCTACAGTACTTAATCAAATAGACATATTTACTTTAGGTCATTCATTTCTCAGGTGCTATTGTTTCAACTGTCAGAAGTAATAGTTAATCAAAAAATACATGAGAAAAGCTACTTTTTCATAGAAAGATTTTTTTAAAGGAAAGTTTTGGTTTGATCTGTTTGGTTGAAAAAAAAGCCGCAGCTGAAACACTCACATTTCACCACCAACTCCTTCTGCTTGCTGTCCTTTGAGCCCTCACTGTTCTGGGCACGGCAGACGTACCAGCCAGCGTCGGCTGAAGTCACATTAATCTTGTGGTAGAGAGAGTTGATGGGTCGTGAATAAAGATTATTTTCAGTGATTATTACAGCCTGATTATTTGTGTTGGTCCTCGTCAAGGTGAGAGTTGACTGTGGGAAACTTTCAGCAGTGCAGTTGACGGTGATGGTCTGACCTTCTGTGACCTCAGAACTCATAGACAGTATAGGTTTAGTGGGCGGGTCTGTAGAGAGGAAGCAGAATCTTCTTTAAAGAAGGCACATTATGATTTTATAGTTTTTCTTCCCTCTAGTCTGTGTTACATAGGTTTATTGTAAATGTAAAAGTTCTGCAGAGCAAAAAATCCAACAAACAGTGGTAAAGGGAGCTCCTCTCCTGAAGCTCCTAAACTCCTCTTCATCAGTCCAGCTGCTACGATTTATTGTAATAAGACAAAGTTGGGAGACAAAGCTTTTGAAACAAGAGCCCTGAGGCTCTGAAACAGCCTGAACGAGGACAGACAGCAGACTGAGTCAGGAGCTGAAAACAAACTTTTATCTTACTTCATTCACTGATTTTACGTAGGTCTAGTTTTTATTCTTTTATTTATTCTTTTATGAACGATTTTTAATTTGTTTTTAAATTTATATTCATATTTTGATGTGTTTTTACTTTTTTAGTTATTTGGGAAGCACTTTGTAACGTTGTTTTGAGAAGTGCTATTTAAATAAATCAAGTTATGACAACAGGCCACTTTAGTCATGTTGAAATAGACGTTTTCAGTTCAAAGAAATGTTGGATAAGTTTAATAAATGAATTAATTTACACCATAGTTAAAAGAACCCTGTGGTGTTTCTGACATTGTGGAGTAATGTTTTCTTCTTTTTGGAACCAGCACGTCTGATCAGTATTTACTTTATACGCAGTAATGTAGAATATATCCTCCTTGTTTATCCATTCACCATCACAAGTGCATCATTCTACTCACATCTGACTTTAACCTCAGCTGGCTGTGACTTTCCACTTCCAATGTCATTGGTGGCTTCACAGCTGTACAGTCCACTGTCAGAGGGACTGGCTGAATTCACCCTGAAGGTCTGAGTCTGAGTCTGTTGGACGATTTCCTCTCTCCCATCAGTCATCTTCCTCCAGGTGACAGAGCTCACTGGTGGGTTGGACTCGGCAGTACAGCTCAGTGTCAACGACACATTTTCCTTCACATCAAGACCAGGATTGGCTTGAACTGTCACATGTTTGGGACTGTCTGCAGAAACCAACAATATAGAAAACAGAGAACTGTCAGATTTAACCACTGTCCAATATAATGGTCTTTATAATATAGAATGACCATGAATATTATATGTTTTTTATTTCATCAGGGTGTAAATCAAGGTAAGTTTGGAGACAGTGGACTAGGGAGCACAATAACATGCAAACCTGTGAAAACAATACATTGCATTACACAATTACACCACAAATTATACTATAAGAAAACTTACAACTGCTTAAAGTCACAAGGCTTCAATTTAACAGAATTATACTTTACTCTGGTGGAAGAATTACAGAGATTTAAGTACTTAAGGTCATTAATTTCTCAGGTGCTATTGTTTCAACTGTCAGAAGTAATAATTAATTTTAAAAACTGGACCACCGAAGAAATACATGAGAAAAATTTACTTTTGCATCAATAGTTTTTTTAAAGGAAAGTTTTGGTTTGATGTGTTTTGTTAAAAAATAAAGTGTCAGCTGAAGTAAGTCGTCGGGGCAGGATTGGCATCGGTGTCACAGGTTAACGTGAGAGAACGACCAACTTTCACTTGGTTATCAAAAGAGCCACTGACAGAAATGCTCGTCTTCCTCGGCTTATCTGGAAAAAGGACCCAAGTGAAATGACCTTTATCTCAACAACAGGTGAATCTGAAACAGAAGATTCTTTCAGGTTAATTCAAGACCCGGATAGCACACGGATGTGGGCCACTTCAGGCAATGATCCGGCACTTCTGGTCTTCTCCTGGCCCAGGACAAATCTGGACCAAGACACTTGCTATGTGAGTGACGGTCCACTAAGAATGTAATATTGTGAATACTATGAAGAAGATTCTAGTTCAGAATTCAAATTAAATCAATACACGAATGGGAAAGAGGTAAAATGACTGAAAATCACAGACACGCCACGAGCAGCCTGGTGACACTGGTGGACATTTGAGGATTGTGGGAGGATGGAGCCAATCCCCAGCTGACTCTGGCTCTGAGAGGTCTCCAGCGTATCACAGGGCCGACATCCAGAGACAAATATCCATTCACACAAATTAGAGTTGCCAATGAACTTCATCCCAATCTGCATGTCTTTGGACTGTGGGGCGAAGCTGGAGTACTGGGAGAGAACTCATGTAGACGGGGAGAACATACAAACTTAACAGAAAGATCACAGCAAAGTTGGGATTTGAACCAGCTGCCTTCTTAGAGTAATAATAATAATGATCATAACAGCAGGGTGTATTACCTAAAAGATAGAACATCAATAAAATGAATTCATCAACTTACATTTAACAGTGACTGTAATATTCTGGATCAAATATTTGTCTGTGTTGTCCTGTGTTTGGCATGAAAACACCCTCCCGTCATCCTCCCTGCTGGCTCTAAAGCTGAAGGTGGTTCTTTCCTTAACTTGATGAAAGTCTGTGGCCTGTGTCCGGTCGATCTGAGTCACATCTTGAATGTGAGGTTTTGAAGGACATGAACTTGAAGTGGAGCATGTGAGTGTGACCACGTTGGACTCCACCACGACAGCTGGTTCCTCAAAAGTGAGCGGGCATCGGTTTACTGAGAATATGAAAGCAAGAGAAATGTGATGATGCGTCTACACAAAAGCTAAAGTCTTATTGTACAGTGTCACTGAGAAGATGTTATTATAAAAGAAGCATTGATTTTGAAAGTTGTACCCGACTTGACTGGGAAACTATGTAGAGTGAAGCTATAGCCAAACTGCTCTAGAGTCATAACTGATCTAGAATAGTTCAAACCATCGACTTAAAGTGAAGCCAAAGTGTCTAGATCGCCACCTGCTGCCTGACTGTGGTATAAATCTCACGTACTGAATTTTAGTGAATGGGACATGGACCAAACTAAAAAGTCAAAATACACATCAACTCAAATGATCTCAAAGATGGATTCTGTAGTTTTTATCACTGGTGTTTGTTCAAATGTTCATTTTCATGTACGTTTGCTTATTAATTAATAAATTTCGTTGCTCGGGGCATGAAGGACACATTTGTCCACTAATTTTAATGTTATGTATATTCTGAAATGTATTTTAATTTTCAGATTTTTATTATACATACCTTCAACGTTGAGGGTCACTTCTTCAGATAACCATTGTTTCCTCCCTACGAATCTCAAAGAATACTTTCCGCTGTCACTTGTTCTCAGGTCACAGATCAAAATACTGCACAGTGGCTTCGACCAGGCAGAGTAACTATTCCTCCAACTTGAAGATGAAGAACCGATGTATTTCACTCTGCTTGCAAAGTCAGGACTGACCGGACGTGTCAAGGTATTTGTGCTGTAAATGACAGTGGTATTATAGTCTTCATCACTTTGGACCCATCGTCTATCTTTCATCCAAAACCAGTTTGCGTCATGATCATCAACATCTTCTGTGACTTGGCAATTAATTTCAGAGCAGGATCCCTCAGTAGCTGGCATCCCACCAGGTTCTAGTTTAAAGGGATTTTTAGGGTTACTTGTAGAAACATCTGTCAGTGAAAACACAAGTGGAGAAGTCAGTTAATCTTTAATGCAAATGTTGGAAAAAAACCTTGTTTTCAAAGTGGAGAAATAAAATCCTTACGTTTTATTAGGGCCAGAAAAACCAACCACGTGACTGTCTGAGCCTCCATCTCATGTGGAACTAAGTACAACTGGATTTCTGAAACAAATAAAAACTGAAAAGTGGATAAAAAAATCATAAGATCACAAAACTTTTTCTTTTTACTGTAAAATGTGTGATCAAAGTTCTTTTTCAGCTTGTGTCAGAATTTCCTTCTTCCTCATTTCATTTCTTTTACTGACATTGAGAGTTGTTTTTGTTTTGTTCCTCATTTCAAGATGGTTGTGAACTTGTGGTTTGAAAACACATAAGTCACCTCACCTCTACGCAGAATTTGTCATTTATTAAAGGAAATTAAATGTAGTTATTTTACAATGGAATATTTGTGCCACATGTTTTTGTTAATCCCAGAGTTCAGTTTCTTTTTTAATAACTAAAATATTGATTTTTTTTCTGTTTTCTGTTTTAATTTTATTTGACATTAGCTACTTGTTCAAATCACTTTTATTGAAAGAAACCCCAGAACACATATAAAATACTTTGACTGTAAACATAACAGTGTCTTTATTACATTTGAATTTTTGAACCTTTTAGTCTGAAATATACTGTTTAAAAAGTCATATCTGGCTCTTTGGGTTCATCTCAGTCTTCAGGGAACTACGACATCTGAAACTGATGTTGGAGTTTTCATTTGGAAAAAAGTATTTCAACTGAATGGAAGAAAAAGGGTTTTAAATTATTATTATTATTATTATTATTATTTTTAAGTGATCTGGATTCAAATTTTATTCAGAAAAAAATGATCTTTTTTCATCCACAAAAAATACAGTTTGTAATCAGTGTATATACTGTAAACAAAACTTCTGAAACACTATATTTTACTCTAGTAGATTAACATCATGAGGAGATAAATAACCATAGAAGCTTGTTCTTACCTCAGAGGACCCACTTGTA